>NC_048307.1:57773566-57799602 GCF_013100865.1 Trachemys scripta elegans | reverse complement strand
GCCGAACCTGCCGCGTCAGCAGGTAAATAAAACTGGCCCGGCCTGCCAGGGTGCTTACCCTGGCGAGCCGCATGCCGAACGTTGCTGACCCCTGCTTTAGACTATCAACTGGGGCAGGGTGGGCTATATCAGGTACTTTGCTACAGCAGCCACTGACATGGTTTGTGCTGGACTTGCACAGAGGGATGAATTTAACTCTACAAGTGGAGTTGGGGGTAAAGTGTAGCAAGATTATAGACACTGCTGTGACGCTACATCCCATATTCTTCATAGAAATATGGTTATGATATGAATATGGCATAACTAAGATATACTTTATGCAAAATGGCTCACGTAAGGTATCATTGAAAAGATTATAATCTACTGAATGTGTTTATCCAATTTGTATGCATGTATCATTTTTGTACCTGAAGCTAGGAATATTGACCATGTATTTCAAATGTGCTACTTTGGGTGACATCCACAACTAGCCCTTCAGGTACAACAATGAAAAAGTCAGACAGGGCTGATGGCCCATCAGCAGAGACAGTGGACTGTGAAAGATCTTAGTCTTCCTGTGGATGCTCCAAACAGCCTGTGAGTAATGGCTGCTACAACCCTGCAGAGACATGTGACTGAGTCACCTGGTACTGGACCCCACTTGGAATGCCAGTGTTTTTTCACTGGAAGGCAAAGGGTCCCCATCATACACAAAAGCTATAGAAGGCAGGGGAGTGACATCATCGTGGTTCTCCTCTGCCTCCCCACCCAAAGAGACACTGGGGAAACACCTGAAAACAAGAACTGAACTGCGGGGAGAACAGCTGAGCCCACGCTATAAGGGTGTCCAGCCTGTGAATGAAAATATGTGAAGTTTCAAGCTTCAGGCCAGTGCAGCTGGCTTTTAAGAATCTCTGTAATCTGTCTGAGACAACATTTAGGGTGAGAAATTACTATTTGTAGCCAATTTCTTTAGTGTATTAAATTTAGTCTGCATGTTTTGTTTTATTTGCTCAGTAATTTGCTTTGTCCTGTTTGCTATCTCTTATAATCACTTAAAATCTATCCTTTCTAGTTAATAAAATTGTTTTTGTTTATTCTGAAACCCAGTTTGTGCAATTCATAATAGGGGGGTAGGAGGGGAGAAGAGAGACTGTGCATACCTTCCTTCACACTGAGGAAGGGGGAGGATTTCACAATATACCTTTGGGTCTGCACTCCAAGGGAGGTGGCACCTGAGAGCTGGAGCACCTTAAGCTGAGTCTTCCCAGAGGTGATCTCAGTGTCTGTGTCTTTCTGCAGCTAGGTGTGGCCCTGCCTTTGTGTGCACTAGTGGAGGCTTAAGAGCCTGGCCCAGCAAGACAGGGTAAAAGGGGGCACAGGCTGGCAGAACAGCCGGGCTCAGTGGTATCCCAGTACATCAGGTGGCACCTTAAAAGGGGGCAACCAGTTACAACGGCCTCTGTTAAAAATTATTTGTTTTATTTTTGAAGTAAAACAAGACCATCATGGGCAATGCTTTAATGCAATACAAAGGTTGAGGTTTTCCTCACACAAGTCAGAACACTCAGTGCTGTGGTTCCTTCTGAAACCTAACCTTTGTCCTCTGCATGCATGCCGAACAACAGGGATTTTCACTGTGGGCTCCATTGTGAGCCCCACGGCATGCCTGTGCAGGAGAGTAGGGAGCACTCATGTGGGTGGCCACATCATAGGAGCCTGGCCAGGACTGCTACTCCTCTCCCACACACAGGTGGGCAGGAAAGGGTAGACTCTTGACTTCATGGGCTTATACAGCAGAGTCTGAGCAGAAGGGGGAAATTGTGATCTGGCTCAGAAAGGAAAGCAGGAGCTGGATGGTTGCAATCTGGTTCTGCTTGGCTGCTGGTCCAATGCAACCTTACTCAGGGTGGAATGCAAGGTTCCAGAATCCAGTCCTCTATGACCCACACCCAATTGCACAATATCACATACTGATTTCCTGGCTTTCTGTGATTAAAATATAAGCTCCAGTGCTGCAACACTAACGCTTATTTGCATTTCATTATTAGCGCAAAGGCACAGCTCAGCACTGTGACCTTCAAATGCTAACCTGATATCATGGCTGGAGTAAAACTCCCATCATTCCATACAGCGGTCAGCCTAAACGTGAAGTGATTCATGATATCACATTTGCTGGACTCTGCTAAATTAAAAGCAGATCATTTGATTTCCTCAAAAATTTCTGAAAATCTCATTCTGAACCAGGTCCACTTGCACATCAGTGCTGTGGTCTTTCCTAAAGTAATTTCATTTTGGATATAGGTAATACATTATATTAATTTTCTATTAGGGTTTTGCCACACAGAGATGTAGTGCATGACAAACCAGGGTGCAGCTGTACAATGGACTAGCCTGTCACACACACTAAGGCACAGTGCAGATCTTGCTGTCATACACTAAAAAGAGCACTTTGACACTGTTGTTTGACAAGGCCTCAGATTCATCATTCATTATCTTGCAATGTGAAACCAAAATATGGTTAAAGGCAATATATGGTCATTTACATGTTGTAAGTGGGTTACCCCCATGCACCTCCTAGTGATAAGACAGTGCTGCAGGTCCTCTACCTAAGTTTCCCAAACCAGCATTTTTCCCACCTGCTCTGGTGTTCTCAACCAGGGGTTCACAGAGGTCTTCCAGGGGGTACTTCAATTCATCTAGATATTTGCATAGTTTTACAACAGGCTACATAAAAAGTGAAGTCAGTACAAACTAAAATTTCATACAGACAATGACTTGTTTATACTGCTCTATATACTATACACTGAAATTAAAGTACAATATTTATATTTCCAATTGATTTATTTTATAATTATATGGTCAAAATGAGAAAGTAAGCAATTTTTCAGTAATAGTGTGCTGTGACATTTTTGAATTTTTATGTCTGATTTTGTAAGCAAGTAGTTTTTACGTGAGGTGAAACTTGGGGGTACACAAGACAAATCAGGCTCCTGAAAGGGGTACAGTAGTCTGGAAAGGTTGAGAGCCACTGTTCTATATGGCTTGTTCTGCCAGGTGCATCACTATGAAAGTTCAATCCCCTCCAGGGCAGCAAAGTCCAAAGTTACAGTCTAGACAAACAAAACAGAGGAGCCTTTGTTCTAGTTTGGTTTAGTTCTCAGCCCCTTTAAGATTGGTCATCCATCCACCATCAGTCGCTCCCCTGCTCCTTCAGGTGAGACACCCCACTTCCAGAGCAGGGCTTAAGAAACTTCCTCAGGTCCCCAAGTACCTATAAATATTTCCCTGTCCGAGTCAATTTCCTCCAAAGAGGCTCAATCAGGCATCATTCCTAGTTCATCTCCAGACTCCTCCTGACGTCTCTCCCCAGTGAGGGCTATTGATCTATGCTTCCCTGAGATGACTGGGCTTTCCCTGTTTTAGCCCCTCCCTTCTGGCCTTACACTCCCCAGGCACAGCTGATTGGACTCACAGCAGCACATTAACCCTTCTGGGTCCATGTAGGGTTTGTAAAACCTACCATAGATGTATCTTTATAGGAACTACAAGAATAATGAGAATACAAATGTTGTATAAGAAAATATTTTAATCTTAGTAGCTGTTTCTAGACTGAACTGTTGATATACTCTATGGGATTGTCAGAGCACTCTACCAGAGAGAGGGCTATTAAAATGCCACCAATACTTTTGTTGCATAAGAACATAAGAATGGCCATACTGGGTCAGACCAAAGGTCCATCCCGCCCAGTATCCGGTCTACCAACAGTGGCCAATGCCAGGTGCCCCAGAGGGAGTGAACCTAACAGGTAATGATCAAGTGATCTCTCTCCTGCCATCCATCTCCACTCTCTGACAAACAGACGCTAGGGACACCATTCCTTACCCACCCTGGGTAATAGCCATTGATGGACTTAACCTCCATGAATTTATCTAGTTCTCTTTTAAACCCTGTTATAGTCCTAGCCTTCACAACCTCCTCAGGCAAGGAGTTCCACAAGTTGACTGTGCGCTGTGTGAAGAAGAACTTCCTTTTATTTGTTTTAAGCCTGCTGCCCATTAATTTCATTTGGTAGGCCCTAGTTCTTATATTATGGGAACAAGTAAATAACTTTTCCTTATTCACTTTCTCCACAACGCACATGATTTTACATACCTCTATCATATTCCCCCTTAGTCTCCTCTTTTCCAAACTGAAAAGTCCTAGCCTCTTTAATCTCTCCTCATATGGGACCCGTTCCAAACCCCTAATCATTTTTGTTGCCCTTCTCTGAACCTTTTCTAATGCCAGTACATCTTTTTTGAGATGAGGAGACCACATCTGTACGCAGTATTCAAGATGTGGACGTACTATGGATTTATATAAGGGCAATAAGATATTCTCCGTCTTATTCTCTATCTGTTTTTGAATGATTCCTAACATCCTGTTTGCTTTTTTGACTGCCGCTGCACACTGCATGGACGTCTTCAGAGAACTATCCACGATCTCTTTCCTGATTAGTTATAGCTAAATTAGCCCCCATCATATTGTATGTATAGTTGAGGTTATTTTTTCCAATGTGCATTACTTTACATTTATCCACATTACATTTCATTTGCCATTTTGTTGCCCAATCACTTACTTTTGTGAGATCTTTTTGAAGTTCTTCACAGTCTGCTTTGGTCTTAACTATCTTGAGCAGTTTAGTACCATCTGCAAATGTTGCCACCTTTCTCTTTACCCCTTTTTCCAGATCATTTATGAATAAGTTGAATAGGATTGGTCCTAGGACTGACCCTTGAGGAACACTACTAGTTACCCCTCTGGAAATTTACCATTTATTCCTACCTTTTGTTCTCTGTCTTTTAACCAGTTCTCAATCCATGAAAGGATCTTCCCTCTTATCCCATGACAACTTAATTTATGTAAGAGCCTTTGGTGAGTGACCCTGTCAAAGTCTTTCTGGAAATCTAAGTACATTATGTCCACTGGATCTCCCTTATCCACATGTTTGTTGACCCCTTCAAAGAACTCTAATAGATTAGTAAGACATGATTTCCCTTTACAGAAACCATGTTAACTTTTGCCAAACAATTTATGTTCTTCTATGTGTCTGACAATTTTATTCTTTACTATTGTTTCAACTAATTTGCCCGGTACTGACGTTAGACTTACTGGTCTGTAATTGCAGGGATCACCTCTACAGCCCTTTTTAAATATTGGCATTACATTAGCTATCTTCCAGTCATTGGGTACAGAAACCGATTTAAAGGACAGGTTACAAGCCATAGTTAATAGTTCCGCAATTTCACATTTGAGTTCTTTCAGAACACTTGGGTGAATGCCATCTGGTACCGGTGACTTCTACTGTTAAGTTTATCAATTAATTTCAAAACCTCCTCTAGTGACACTTCAGTCTGTGACAATTCCTCAGATTTGTCACCTACAAAGGACGGCTCAAGATTGGGAATCTCCCTAACATCCTCAGCCGTGAAGACTGAAGCAAAGAATTCATTTAGTTTCTCCGCAATGACTTTATCATCTTTAAGTGCTCCTTTTGTATCTCGATCGTCCAGGGGCCCCACTGGTTGTTTAGCAGGCTTCCTGCTTCTGATGTACTTAAAAAACATTTTGGTATTACCTTTTGAGTTTTTGGCTAGCTGTTCTTCATACTACTTTTTGGGTTTTCTTATTACATTTTTACACTTAATTTGGCAGTGTTTATGCTCCTTTCTATTTACCTCACTAGGATTTGACTTCCACTTTCTAAAAGATGCCTTTTTATCTCTCACTGCTTCTTTTACATGGTTGTTAAGCCACGGTGGCTCTTTTTTAGTTCTTTTACAGTGTTTTTTAATTTGGGGTATACATTTAAGTTGGGCCTCTATTATGATGTCTTTGAAAAGTGTACATGCAGCTTGCAGGGATTTCACTCTAGTCACTGTACCTTTTAATTTCTGTTTAACTAACCTCCTCATTTTTGCATAGTTCCCCTTTCTGAAATTAAATGGCACATTGTTGGACTGTTGAGGTGTTCTTCCTACCACAGAAATGTTAAATGTTATTATATTATGGTCACTATTTCCAAGCGGTCCTGTTATAGTTACCTCTTGGACCAGATCCTGCACTCCATTCAGGACTAAATTGAGAATTGCCTCTCCCCTTGTGGGTTCCTGTACCAGCTGTTCCAAGAAGCAGTCATTTAAAGTATTGAGAAATTTTGTCTCTGCATTTCGTTCTGAGGTGACACGTACCCAGTCAATATAGGTATAATTGAATCCCCCACTATTATTGAGTTATTTATTTTGATAGCCTCTCTAATCTCCCTTAGCATTTCATCATCACGATCACTGTCCTGGTCAGGTAGTCAATAATAGATCCCTACTGCTATATTCTTATTAGAGCATGGAATTACTATTCAGAGAGATTCTATGGAACATGTAGATTCATTTAAGATTTTTAATTCATTTGATTCTACATTTTCTTTCACATATAGTGCCCCTCTGCCCCTCCCCCCATGTGCATGCAGTGCTGGTGTAGCTGTGTCGATCCCAGGATATGAGAGAGACAAGGTGGGTGAGGTAATATCTTTTATTGGACCAACATCTGTTGGTGAGAGACAAGCTTTCGAGATTACATAGAGCTCTTCTTAAGATCAGCTCTTCAGCTCTGTGTAGCTCAAAAGCTTCTCTCTCTCACCAACAGAAGTTGGTTCAATAAAAGATTACCTCACCCACATAGTCTCACCAATACTTTCAGCATTAACCTTTAAGGACTGCTGGGAGAGGCAGAAAAATAAGACGGGGTTTGTGTGTATGGCTGAATTTGGAGATTAAATTGAAGGAGATGAGACAACAGGGTAGTATGGGGTAGGCTGATGCAGAAAGAATGTCAGAAACTACTCATGCTCCTACTACTCACCCACGAAACCCTCTCAGGTTGTCAGACACATGTGTTCGTGCTCCCTTTTTTCATTCCCACCAGTTATGGTAGAGGTCTGTGCTATGAAACTGAAGATTCCTGGTTCGAGTTCTGCTGATTACTTACCCATGTAGGAAAAAATAGCATGGATGTGATAATTAAAGATTGTATCCTAAAGCATATGCGGGGGGCAGTATTAAGGGTTACATGAACAACTTTAACTCTGGCAATTCTTAACTTTGAGCATTTAAGTTTTCAAACTTAACATTCTTCAGGACTTTTTAATATATATGGGACCATCTATTAGCACTTGTGGGGGAACTGGATATCTATCTCTCAGGACATTGTATGGATTCAGAGCCTCTCACCTGTTGTTCACCACTCTGAGTCCAGCCCAGATCAGTAAGGACTGAAAGTTGTTTTTGACTCATGCTGGCTCCAATACGAGATGAGTTTGGTATGTTTTAGTTCTAGCTCCCAAATCATAAACTCACTACCATACTTAGCACCAATGGGCAAACTTTCTGCCGCTCACTGTGCAGACATACCCTCTGAGACTCAGAGCTATAGCACTGAAAATAGCCACATGGACTCCACTGAGGCTGGAGTTTGGGCATCTGCAACATCTTCCTGAAGAAGAGGGAGATATGGAAGCAGATACTTCACCAACAGCTAAAGGACAAAGCACTGAGAAAACCACAAGGGATCCTTCAGATCAGCACACAGAGCAGTTCGCTGATTCAGCTAGGGCAAGGACTGCCTCATAGATCTAATAGACTGTGTAGAGCACCTGAAAGGCTCATTGAGCACTGCTAACAAAGTTGAGTATCTTATGCTACCTGTGCAGAAACAATTGGTATGTGTGTTAAATGGTTTAGGATTGCTTTTACTGGAAAGGGGAGATGTTAAGAGTATGTACTGTGCCTTTAAGAGTAGGTTAGAGGGAACTGGATTTGGGGCTAGGGAGAATCACTTGGAAGCAGTCTAGTGCAGTTTCACCAGACACACAGCTAGGAGCTCATGAGTCTCCTTTGTCTTGTGTAACTCTGTTTTAGTTCTAATAAAACCTTACTTCTTAACGCCCAGACTCTTTTTCCTTCTTATGAATTAACAAGACAACCCAGGCCTGGCCACCCCAGATCCAGCGAAAGTCACAAAGGTAAAGGGGAATATTCCCCTCCACCCAGGAACTGAGCTGTACTGCCCCAGAAGGCATTGCCACCACCATCTCCTGGGCACACCGCCTCTGCGTATTGACTACTGCATGGCTTTGTGGGCTGTGGCTTACTTCCCCTGTGCATAGCGTGAAACCCATAGCCCTGTCTCTCACCCCAATCACCTTACATACCCTAGAACACAGATGCTACAATTCTGGCTGGCCTTTTCATGGGCTACAGGAGGACAGGGGAATGGTCCTTATTAACTCCCTCTACTGGGCACCTGTGAAGTTATAGACAAATTCTGGCCCTTGTTCTGTGCAAGCCTTATAATAATAACCACTTTAACAGTGACCTGTCAACAAGCGGAATCACTGCTAACGTGCTCCTCTGTGATTGGGCATGGCACAACAGGCGCTACTTCTCTAGCATCCCTGACAACAGCTGTTCTGGCCCTGCAATGATCTGGTTCATCTTGCAACTTGGCCCTCTGGCCAGGTCACCTTTAGTCCCCCACATTCAGGGGAAACAAAAAGTCTGATAAACTAAACTAAAAATACCCATAACTCCTTGGTCCTACCTGGACTCACTCCTCTGCAGACTCTTCACTTTTCCCAGGCTCTGCAGAGGTTGTCTCCAATGCTTGTGCAGAGCAACACCTCGCAGGGCTTCCTCCATTGAGGCCTAGCCCCACGCTCAAAAGTCCTTTTCCCTTTTTGTCAGGATTTTCTGCACCATCCGCAGAGGAACCCAGGCCCTCCCTCTGTGGGTTTCACTCCAGCGACTCTGTGGTGAGTCGCTAAAGCCCTCCTTGGACTTCTCCCTACCTCAGTCTTTCTTCAGGCCCTTTCTCACAGCCCTCCCTGGGCTTACTGCACATCTGCCCTGCTCTAAACCTCTCGAACTCTCTAGCAACCACAGAAGGATTGAAGAGTTGTTTCCCTCTCTTCTGGGCTTACCACTGAGCTTCTTCCCCAGCTGGGCCTGACTCACCTTCCAGGTGCAACCACAAGCATTAATTGCTGTCTGTCTCCAATTAACTCTTTCATTACTAGCGTGGGGTATTATGCTCCTCCACATGGAATCTAGTAACATATTATTTTGCTCTTTCTTCACAGGTGTGTGGTTTTTTTTGTTTTTTTTTTATAAAGATAATTGACTGAAGAGAACTGTGCTTTGGGTCTAATCCTGAGCCTACTAAAGTCAATGGGAGTCTTGTCATTTACTTCAATGGGAACTGAATCAGGCCCTTCATTTCTTAAATAAAGCATTTACTGCTTCTTGAACCATGAGAGTAGAAATCAGAGCCCACAAAACGTCCATCTTAAATCAACCCACAAAAGCCTCCCCTTTTTCTCTTTCAAAACAAAACTATGTGTTGACCTGTTTTCCTGGGAAAATATTTGCACATCCCATTAAAAATATGCAGCACAAAACAAGTTGGCTTACGGGCTGTAAAATATAATTAAATATAAATAATTACTCACGAAATGAGAACTGTATCCTACGTTTGTGGTACCATTTACAGTAAAGGGATTGGGAGATGTATGAATGGACTATACAGCACAGCCCCTTTATGGAGGCTTGAGGAATGCATTAACAATGAAGAGTTCCCCTTCCCTTGGAGAGTTCACTGTGAAGCATTATCACAGTGCATTCTCTTTCACTAAAAAGAAATGACATCTGCCTGACAGATGCCACTCCTGGGGCAACTCAGCAGGACAGTATACAATACCAACACCTTGGTATTGATAGGGTTTCCTCCAGCCGCAATGAAACATCATTGTTAGAGCACATGGGTCAATTTCAATGAACTCCCTGTTATGGAAACACATTCATTTTGATGAGCACAAATTCTAGACTTCAGCTGTTTGACTCCCTCATTTTAATTGCTAAGTATTTTGCTGAGGGATGGTTGATGGTTCTAACTCTTCAAATAAATGTCCACAAACAGAGAAATGTTGTTTGTCTGCTGTAGCCTTAAAGCTTCCCTGTGGGAGTATGTAATTAGTTTTGGATTTTCAGTGGGACTGATGTACACTGGAAGCTTTTTAAAAGGAAGTGAAGATAAAAGGGAAAAAACAAAAAGATAAATAATTCTTTTCCAACAGAAACTTCTTTCTATGAAAGCGAGTAGAAGTCTTTGATCATAATATTACAGTAAAAATGATCCTTTCCAAAACGTATTTTGCATAGTAATAAAATTTTCAAGGTTTTGCTTCTTCTTAAATGCACTTTCAAGTACAACATATGAGACTTGGGGGAAGAACTGTATAGTTTTGCTAGTGAGGAAAAAAATGCAGCACATATTAATCTAGATCATTCACAAAAGTCACAGTGCAATTTAAAGAGAATAAGAATGAATTCTGTAAAATTTGTGTAGAAGTAATATGTCAAAGGAGGAAATGTGAAAATGAACCTATCCTGGTTATTTTCAAGTCTGATTAAGGGAGAGAAACTAATTGTATTCATACATTTTAAAATTTCCTCTCCAGATTTCAGACAACGTGTCAACCATACAACAGTCATTTGTACTGTCATTTAAGGATTAGAAAGGATATTAGGCACTATACAGAAGAACTGACTTTTACTATTAAGTTTATAGCTACAGGATGAAGTAAATATTCCCAGACTTTGGGCTTTTAACAGATCATTCAGAGAAAAGGATTACCAACTTTTTACCAACCAACCAGTCCTGATAATCCTTTCTAGGTACGCTGTATTATATGCTGGAGATATTTCTTTAGTCATTTACTCCTGCATTGGAGTAAAAGGAGGACAGCGGTATTTCCCATTAGTATATGAAAGTATTTTGTTAACAAACTGCCAAAACTGCTCGTGTTGGATCTAACTACACCTGCTAAAGGAGAGATTGGTTATCTTATGTGCAATGGCCTGGTGTACCTGGGAAATGGGTAAATTTAAGATCATCATTGATTACATTCTGCACCAAAAAATTAAAAATTCTGCGCCCAATATTTTAAAAATCTGCAAATTTTATTTGTTAGATAAATGTGGAGGCTCCAGTATGGCATTGGGGAGCACAGGCCACTGGCTGCACAGGGGTGGGAGATCACTGTGCAGCTCCCCCTACCCAGGACATGGACTCAGCAGTGAGGCTGCACACAACACTGACACAGCGCAAGGACCGGGCCTGCCCCAGAAACACCCCAGGGCACTGCCCCTCTGTGCCAGGTGCACCAGGTGTGGGCAGCCAGGCTCAGCAAGGCAGGATCCAGGTGGGGAGGGGCTTAGTGTGGGGAGAGCCACAAGTGGGTTGAGAGGGTTCTGCGTGTGGCAATCTGGGTATGGGCAGCTCAGTCGGGGATCTGGATGCACAGGGGCTTGTTGGGGGGTTCTGGGTGCAGTGGTATGGGACTCTGAAGGGGGGTCTAGGTGATGGTGGTTGGGGTTCAGTATGGGGGTCTGAGTGTGGGGGGATAGAGCTCAGCAGGGGATCCAGATGCTAGGGGAGTGGGACTCAGTGGGGTGGGGATCCAGCTGCAGCTGGCTGGAGCTCAGTGGGTTGGAGATCTGGGTGCAGGTGGCTCGTCAGAATGTTCTGGGGGAGTGGGGCTCATGGGGGGGGCTGTCAGGGTTGGGGGGGATGAGGCTCAGCAGGAGGGTCTGTGTATGAGAGGATCTGGATGCAAGGGGGTTGGGTGGATGGGGAAGCAGGTCCATGTACAGGGATCCCTGCCCCTGCAGGTGAGGAGAGATGGATGCAGGAAATGGCAGGGGGAGTTTGCAGAGCTTCCTGCAGCCGAGGGAGAAACCTGGGATAGATCTAACCTGGTCCCAGATGTGGTGTAGGGGAAGAGGAAGTCCCGTCCTCCCCAGACCAGCCGGAACTAGCAGCTGAGCCCACCGCAGGTTAGGAGCCACCAGCCAGGTCTTCTCCAGTCCTGCTCCCTGCTCCACAGTGATTTACCTCTCTGCCAGCTGCCCTGGGCACCTGAAACATACCATTGGGGAGGGTCGCATGACCGCTCTTGTGGTTTCCCTTTGCTTCCCCATCAGAAAGTCATTTTTCTGTGGGAAAGCAAAGAAATCTACAGAGGACATAAATTCTGTGCATGCACATGGTGCAGAATTCCCCCAAGAGTACATCATGAACCTTAGCACTGATGGGTCTGTCAATGACCACAAACATATAGCATGCTCTGATAATAGTCATCCACATATCTGGATTTGATAATCTGATTTTGAAAAAGGCTTTTTCTCAAGGTTTTCTGTACCTCAGCATTCAGGCCAAGCCAGAAATACCATGAGAATTTCCCTTCCACCAAGAAAATTTTGGTTCTTCAGTTTCTAGTGCCATTCTAACCCAGGAAGTTTAAAGCAGAACCAAAATATGACAACCCTTGTTTTTAAAAAAAAAACAAAAAAACAAAAAATACAATTAAAAAACCTCAATAATGGTTCCACTCAATTCTTATTTAACTCACAGTCATCCATAGGTGTGCATCAATAGAGCATGTTGCTCTATATGTCAAAACACAAGCTGCTCATATCAGGATACTTTGAATTGTGACAACCTGAGTTTTGACATGGAAATAAATAATGTCAGCCCTGAGTTGAGTAGGAATGCATTCCAACACATTTTGTGAGGCACTGATTCCTCATAGATCAGATTCTAAATCCATTTGGAAATAGACTATGCCTATTTATCCAGGCTGTTGGTTTCAGATTTTATTTGGTTATTACACCGTGGTATAAATCAATCAACCCAGCTTTATTGCCAAAGCTGCTGTTGAGCAGGTTTATATTCTATATCAGGAAGACACAACACAAATGCATTGTAAAAATCCACTGCCGTAGAGTAGTGGTCTTGCTCACTAAACTGGACTAGCACAATATAGCATTCAGGCACAATGCTATTGAAGAGTACACAGTAATGGCTATTTCTGTTTGTTTTACTATGCAGCCTCACACACACACTTACTTTCAAGCTTTGTTCCTGTAAACTATATTTACAGCTAGCTACTTGTTTGGTATCTTTATACAGGTTTTTAAAAAGTGGCATTTCTATCATGAGCTTACCTTACTCCTTTTGCCAGCTGGATAAGAATAAAACCTAGCCCCAGTGAGAAAAATCTGTTCTCCTTTCAAGTGGGGATAACTTGAATGTGCAAGAAGGCATCCCAGAGACATCAAAACTTTCATAATCCTAGATGCACCCTGGACCCATCCCATGGAAAATCTTTCCATTGACTTTAATGGGTATTGGAGCATGCCCTTAAAATCTTAGGGCTCAGTTCCTCCAGCGCCGTCCCCTTCTTCCCCCCGCCTGCAGGCTCACTGCCCACTTCTCTCAGCCAAAGGGCTTATTTTATTTTGAACACAGACAAGTATGCCTGGTAAAGTGTTACCAATCAGAATGATACAACACTAACTTTACTCCTGTGACATACCAGCCAGCAAATCTTTAAATTCAAACACCACTGGAACGTAGATATTTTACTAAAAGTTCCTTTCACACAGATTACATTTACATTGCAACCCCCGGTATGATTTGCAGCTGACATGTTACGTTGACATATCCACGCCAGCTAGCTTGCTAAAAATAGCAGTGAGGATGTAGTGGGGCAGGCTGGGTTTGGAACATAAGGATGTACCCAGGGAGGCCAAGCAGGTTTGCACAGCTAGCATCTTCACTGCTATTTTTTGTAAGTTAGACTAGCACAGGTGTATACAGAGTTTAAATTTTGCCAGGGCTGAGCCCCAGGACCTCTAGACTTGGCAGTTCATAGCCCCGGCACCTCTGGGCTTGCCACGTCAGTTATGAAAGTAAAAAAATTGCACTGGGTATACACAAGCTGCAAATTACTCTCTGAGTTGCAGAGTAGATGTAGCCACAGTGGTGGTTCTGACCTCCTGCAGACAGGTACGAAAGGTTATTCTCAAGAAAACCTGTTTGGTTTGTGACACTTCAGACTCAATATCATTTAGAAAAAAAGCCACCAGACCCATTTGTGTGTGGGTGTGGGGTGGTGGCAGGGGTGCTTGGAAAGATCAGTAAAGTATGAAATCTGCTTTAACACTGTGGTTCAAAGTCTCAGTTGACGTCAGTTGGCATTGCTCCATTGATTTCAGTGTCAGCTGCAGTTATGCCAGTTTACACTAGCTAAGGATATTACCCCCATATGTTAGTCACCAGGAGAGTCTCCTGAACTCCCTTTGGATCCCTTTAAAAGTCAAAAGGGAAATTAAATACAAAAAATAGTGCTAGTGAAACATTAAGGCCAGAGGGCAGAGTACTGTGAGGCAAACTATATCCAAGCTCTGTGACACTGATGGAAATTCTGCCACCTAGCCAGATAAATTTAACAAGCTGTCCTATTTAAGATTCAGAGCAAACAACACTTTAGGGTGCATGGAGCAGTCCTCTCCTCTCAGTGCTATTGTTTCAGACTTTCTGCAAAGTTGGGAAGACATTGATGTATTTGTCTAGACTCGGGTCAAGTTTTCAAGGTTATGTGCAACGTTGATGATGGCAAGAAACATCCATTTTTAAAAATGAAATCTGCAGAATGGCAGAACCTACACATTGCTGATTTAAGAATGAAGAACAGGCACACACAAATTAGGGATTTCCTACCTGTCCAGCCCACTGCTCTTATCCAAACTATCCACATCTAGGAACACAACTGCCCAAGTCTATGTAGTCCTCTGACTATACACAATTCTTTTCCCCTCAGCAGGCCATATGACATAACCTGCTTACAGCTACCCCTTCACTCTTACCTTGTGTTTGTCTTCTTCTATCAGTCCCCAGCCTGATGTCTTTTCTACAAGACCATCCTTTAGGAGTTGGCCATGAGGGAGAAACAGAGGCACTCTCTTCCTTTCCTTCCCATATTTACTTGGAGGGTGGAGAGTTAAAATGGCTTCTGCAGGTGATCTTGAACACATGGGTAAACTCACCCAGCCAGGGATCCTGAAGAATACCAAATACCATGTGACTTCAACCATGTTACAAGGCTCACTGAAACTTGAAAATGCACATATTTCCCCCAAGTACCACGGCAAAAAACACAAACAAAAACCTTTGTTGTGACATTCACACAGCAAAAAAGATGTATGGCCAATTTTGACTGATTTTTGCCTCAAGAAATTTTGCAGGAAACTTTACATTTGAGTAAATGCAACCTAGATGGAGCTACTATAAGGTGGGTGCATAACTGGTTGGAAAACTGTTCCCAGAGAGTAGTTATCAGTGGTTCAGTCATGCTGGAAGAGCATAATGAGTGGGGTTCTGCAGGAATCAGTTCTGGGTCCAGTTCTGTTCCATATCTTCATCAACTAGTTAGATAATGGCATACAGAGTACACTTATAAAGTTTGCAGATGATACCAAGCTGGGAGGGGTTGCAAGTGCTTTGAAGAATAGGAATAAAATTTAAAATGATCTGGACAAACTGGAGAAATGGTCTGAAGTAAATAGGATGAAATTCAATAAGGCCAAATGCAAAGTACTCCACTTAGGAAGAAACAATCAGTTGCACACATACAAAATGAGAAATGACTGCCTAGGAAGGAGTATTGCAGAAAGGGATGTGGGGGTCATAGTGGACCACATGCTAAATATGAGTCAACAGTGTAATGCTGTTGCAAAAAAAGCAAACATCTTTCTGGGATGTATTAGCAGGAGTGTTGTAAGCAAGACATGAGAAGTAATTCTTCTGCTCTGCTCTGATTAGGCCTCAACTGGAGTATTGTGTCCAGTTCTGGGTACCACATGTGGAAGAAAACCAGTCCTCACTCTGAGTTTGTGTGCAACATCACAGAGACTGTTTATTCTCAAGCAATTGCAAGGGGGAGAGTGTGCACGGACAGGGATTCCCCCTTCCTAGGCAGGTCTCTGCTTTACAAGCAATATAAGGCAAGTATTTATACCTTCCTGTTACATACATAAGTGGCTAGTGGTTTATCCTTTGTTTATACAAATTTCTTGAGACACTACCTTATCTCAAGATTTCTATTTAAATCAGCATTCCATCCTTATCAGCTAAAGTGAGGCAAGAAAACTAAAGCAGAGGCGAAAACAGCATCTCTACAACTCTCACGTTGTTAGAGTTAGAGGCCTCTCTTAATTCTGCTTCCACACACATTTCAGGAAGGATGTGGACAAATTGGAGAGAGTCCAGAGAAGAGCAACAAAAATGATTAAAGGTCTAAAAAATGTGAGGGAAGATTGAAAAAACCAGGTTTGTTTAGTCTGGAAAAGAGAAGACAGAGAGGGGACATGATAATAGTTTTCAAGTATGTAAAAGGTTGTTACAAGGAGGAAGAAAAATTGTTTTTCTTAACCTCTGAGGATAGGACAAGAAGCAATCGGCTTAAATTGCAGCAGGGGACTTTTAGGTTGGACATTAGGAAAAACTTCCTAAGCACTGGAATAAATTGCCTAGGGAAGTAGTGAAATCTCCATCATTGGAGATTTTTAAGAGCAGGTTAGACAAACTCCTGTCAGGAATGGTCTAGATAATTAGTCCTGCCAGGAGTGCAGGGGACTAGACTAAATGACCTCTTGAGGTCTCTTCCAGTTCTATGATTCTATGAAAAGGCTTGCAAAACGGCAAATTTCAAAGTTTTAAGTAAGAAAGCTTGGCATAGCTTTCCACTAGTCACAAAACCATACACAATGCTGTATCTGTAATGGGATTGTGGCACACTTTAAGCCAGCTGGAAAGCCAACGTGCAATTTCAGCCATTGCAGAGGAGGAAAAATATCTCTATCTAACAGTTCTGTGAAAACACCTGGTAGAGATATACAGTCCAGTAGTAAGCCTGGCACTTCAGCAAGCTTGAATGGCTCTTTATGTCTACACAGCACTGTTATGGCCACACCTTGTTAAATATGCAAATTACAAACAAAATTAAAAAGATCCTCCTACAGAAATGCAAACACCACTTGGCTTATCTCTGTTAACAACCTTCCTAGATTGTTTAATTGCAGCTCTAACAGATGCTAACGAAAACACCTGTCAAGATTACAGATTGCACTGTAGGTAAGAATCAATGTTGTTTGATTTCTGGATTCAAAAATAGGAAACACTTTGCAGTGTATTGGATAGAAATTTGATGTCATGTGCTGTCAATCAAGAGCATCTAATTTGTAAGCCACAGCTCCATACTGTTCTCTGCCTTGGCTAAATAAATGTATGATCTAGGAGACCCAGACAGAGACAGATAAGCTTAAGGCTAGAGTCTGAGTTTAATTCCTGAAAGTGTAATTGTGGGCAATAGTACTAAATATGCAAAATTTTTGAATTTTTGTTGGAAAACCAAAAATGTATGGGTTTTTCAGTTTTTTGATGAAAAGTCTAAATTTTCCAATTAAAAAAAAAACCCCAACCACCCCATTTTCTCACCAGCTGTACTGAAAACTCCACTGGTCTTGAAGCCATAGAGTTTCTGCTACAAAATCCCTTTTGGTGGATTAATCTAGTCACAATGCCACTTAGGTTTGTCCCCTGGCCTCCTCCACCATGGGAGAAGAGGTAAGTCCAAAATTGAGTGAGTGGCTTTACAACTTGGTGCCCAGGGGTCACAGCACCAGTCAGGTTTGGGACCTTAGCTCCTTCTCCTTGCTGCTGCCAGGAGGCTGGCTCCTGTACCAAAGCTCCCACCACAACCTCAGGGACTTGCCCAACCTCACCCCATTTCTAGCAACCTGAGCCCTGGTCACCTCACCAATGGTACACACCATGCATACAGCCACAGATAAGATTGGGTGGGGCTACTTAGTGCTTAACTCTGCCTGATGGGAAGTAACTGAGTACTTGAGTGGGATTTCCAATCTCCTCCTCCCTTTCATGGCTATAGGAGACCCTTTCTGATAGTAAAGGGATTTGCGTGTGTGTCTCTGGACATACAATGTTTAGTAGAACCCAAGGCAACTGTCTGATACTGAGAAATCCTCCTAAGCTTCAGTCTGTGCAATCTTAACTAACATTTTTCAAGGCTACAGCAGCGTTAAGAAACAGCTAACTAGCATGTCAGAGTCCGGGGATGTCCCCCCTTGCTGGGCTTTCTAGTGGGACAGCACTTTAGCCAGCAGACTTTAAGGGTATATTTATAGCCCATAGAGGGAAGTTTGTCCCATTTCCCCTAGTTTAACTCGTTCATCAAGAGCCAAACCACGCAGACGTCTTTCTTCTTCAAGAGTAATTAGCCAGCTCAAAGGGATTAAAGCCCTTCCGAACACGGCTTGCACCCACCCTAGTGCTTTTTAACCCCCCCCCGGTTACAAACCAGGCTAGTTACTAAGGCGCTTAGTCCAGACACATTCCAAGTCCTGTTGTTCTGGACAGAGAGGTAATGAAACAAAATGTCCCCTGGTTTTAGACGCCAAACACTGGCAATCTCCCCTCCTATGGGCATCCAGGAAAAGCGAGCACACTTCGTGCTCACCAGGGGAGCGTTGAACCAGCTGTGGCCATGAAGGGGCAGCTGCTTTGCTACAGTCACACGTCCGCTCAGTTAGCAGAAGCGGAGGGGCCAGGCAGGTGTGAATTAGCTAACAGGCGCTAGCTGGCTGTCCACAGGCTCGGCGCATTGCCCCCACCGCAGCTAACCTGTTGCTACCTTTGCATTGCCCTGTGCTGCAGCTGCTTGGCTGCCGGCTCCAACCTGCCCCGCCCCCGCCGCACGTCTCTTCACCTCAGCTCACCGCATATCCACCCTGCCGCCCCTGCACGCTCCCCTTTGCCTTCCATTGGGCTGAGCTCCCCCCGCCAAAAAACCCCAACCAACCGAATCGGGGCACTAGCACGCTGTTTGCCGCCACCCCGCTGTTCACGCGGCTTGTGTGCGCTACCCCTCCCCCCAGGCTATGTCCATTTAGACACCATTGACTCGTTATTTCCGTGTGCGCCCCACCTTTGTAGCGCCATCTCGTGCCTCCCATCTTATACCTAGAACAAAACAAAAAAAAAAAAGAAAAAGAAAAAAGAGAGAGTCCCTGCTCCAAAGAGCTTACAGGCTGCGTTTGTACAGCGCCTAGAACAGGGGGTTGGTGGTCCATGACGGGGGCTCCTAGGCACTACAATAATACAAATAAAAATTAATTAATAATAATGCAATGCAAGTCAGAGAACATTCTCTAGTGTTGATTGAAATGGCCACCCCAGGACCCTGTGATGCCAACTGGCAGAGGGCACAGGGTACATAAGGGTTACAGGGCTCCCCAGGGGGTAGTATCTTCATACTAGTTCACCATATAATGTCTTATAAAGTGTGTACTGAAATCCTGTGCTACACTGACTATCATCATCTTTGCAAAAAGTATGTGCAGATAATATGTAAGGCGATCTGTGCACATCTATATTGTAGATAGATATGTATATATTGGAAATTATGTGTTTAAAGCATTGCCATTACAGGCAGGTGACCCAGAGGTAATATGCCTTAAGGTAATATTCCAGGAGGTGAGAGACGTACTTCCTGGCTGACCATTGTGTACTGTGTGCCTTACAATGGAAATCTATTTACATACTGAGTCAAATGCTAGTGAGAAGATTATGCATCTGAAGAAGTGAGGTTTTTTATCCATGAAAGTTTATGCCCAAATAAATCTATTAGTCTTTAAGGTGCCACCGGACTCCTTGTTTTTGTGGATACAGACTAACACGGCTACCCCCTGATACTTGAGAAGATTATGGGCACTTCAGGAGATTTCAGAATTTAACAGGAAGAGGTGACTAGTTGGTGGGAGGGAACCCAGTTTAGGGATGAAGAACAAAGGGCTGGTGTAATAGAGCTAGGGAGTGCAGAAAGACTCCCTGGCAGCCATCATCTGGGGAGGTAAGTTGCCAGCAGGCTTGGTTTTATGAAAAGAAGAACTCAGCCGTCCTGGTTGAAAAACACCAAGAGAAGGACTTAGGATAAGCAGAACCTTATTAGACAAGCAGCAGCTCGTTAGTTAAGTTTAGGCTCCAGAATGTGTGTTATGATTTAATTGTATATGTAACCCTCCTGTGGCCAGTATTTCTATGTGATATTATTTGACTCTGTTCTTTGTTAAATCAACTCATACCTGCTTTCTCTATGAACAAATCCATGTGCTGAGTTAAGTGGAGCTATGTCCTACAGGGTAACTGCTAAACCTTGGTGTATTGTTCCTTTGGGACCAGAGGATCTGTGGCTGTCCCTAGGCACTCTAAGGAGATGCTTAGAGGACTGGGGTGGGGGGGCAGATGGAGTATGCCAATTGCTCGCCTGCGGAGGGACAGCAGAGCCTGCGTGGGCTGAGAGGGGAGGGCTTGTGTTGCTTGTGGCTGATGGAGTCAAGAAGCTGACTCCTACCAGACACAGATGAGGCTTCCTCACGCTAAGGACAGGTGATAGTACAGTGGCTCACAGGGCTGGATAACCCCAGGAAGCACGGCACCCTGATTTGGATGCTTCTGATCCTACCACCTGGAGGCTGTGGCTGACTGGTCTCTGGGGTTTTCCCCCAAGGCTACATGAATCCTAGTGCCCTGCCGAGTGTCGTAGTGGGTCTCCCCTGTACATTTCAGGGTCCACAAGGATGCTGGGGGGAGGAATGGTCTTATTTAGTGCCTGTTTTGCCCCAACCAAACCACCACCAGCCCCCATTCTCTCTGCCCTCCCTCCACCAAGCAGTCCCTGCTTTGGCTGCTTCTGATACTACTGGCTAGAGCAGTGATACTCAGACTGAGGCTTGAGAGCCACAAGTGTCTCTTTAATGGGTCTCCTGCAGCTCTGTGCAGCAGATGATGTTAAAACACTGTGTGATTTAATTATTAACCAATCTGGCTGCTTTCAAATTATGTTATTAACTAATTGTAGTTGTAATATATATCTGACTAATTGTAATACTTGGTCAGATATATAAATAGTAAATGAAACAATGAATTCACACTACTGTGGCTCTTTGGGTAATGTTGATCACTAATTTGACTCCTGAACCACTGAGGTCTGAGTATCACTGGGTTAGAGTCTGTGGATGGCTGCTCTCTGTGGTTTTTCCACAAGTTCCTCCATGGCTGGAGGGGGAGGGGAAGCATCCCTGTATCCTAGTGCCTCCAGAGGAGAGGGCCAGTCCCTCCTGCACAGCCTCACACTTGTTTTCTACATTGCCTGCATCAGGGGGATCCTCTCCCTGCTGGAATGGCAGTTTTCAGCACTGCTTTACACCCCTCCGGCCGTTTTACCTGGCATAAAGGAGCCAGAGCTTCTCAAGGGAAGTGATGGGAGAAAATAATTTAAAATTGGGCAGTGTAATTGAGAGCATACAGTAGGAAACAACCTGGTTTGGAAGTAGGGAGGAGATGATAACCTATCAGTAAAAGTCTTTCTTTTCCAATCTCTAATAGGTACAATTGTCTATCAGGAAACCAGGATGGCACTGTCAATACTCTGTAAGGTTATAGAGCACAGTGTTCTCTCTCTTTTGGCAACATTTCTATATTCTGTACAGTACTAGATAAGGCATATTAATTAGATCCCTTCAGGGATCTATTCAACTGTTGATACATATGTTTAACTCCTGTGTACAGGTATAGGGTTCACCAAATAGGAAATAAACCATGTCAAAAGCTGATCTTTAATTACTTTATTTTTCACAATAATAAAAAATAAATTAGTCATAAACAAAAATAGTTAACTTTTTCCATCAAAGAGAAAATGTATACAATATGAAAAGGATGCTGTACAGTTCAGGTTCGGGTGCATTGCCAGGGATACATATTCCTGAACTAGTCACAAAGTACTTTAACTTATACTCCCCCTTTAAATCCACTCAAGAAACTGGCTAATCAGAAAATTACAAAATGGTAACTATGGATTTACAATATGACATATATATATATGCTATAAAATTCCATGAAAACTTGGATTAGTATGATGAAAGACCTGGACAAAAATGTAGATGGCATACGTAAATAAATACACATTAGGTCCCTTTAATAAAAATCTGCATATTCTAAATAATTGAACTATTTTGGTGCAGTGGCTTGTTCCATAGACATAGCTCAGAATACATATTTCCTATAAACATCTTGTATTTACAAATAACAAAAAATAAGTTATAATAAAGTATATCCTTCTGCCAAGATGGATGACTGGGTTAAGGTGAAATGTAAGTAATTTTACATATATAAAGTAGGGTTTTTGTGTCACTCAAATCGAGGCTTGATGATCTGCACAGTTAAGGCCCCAGTCCATGAAGACACAGGTGCTGGAACTAGAGGTGCTGAGGGTGCTTCACCCCCTAGCTTCAAGTGCTTGCCATCATATACAGGGTTTACAGTGTGGTTCAATGGCTCTCAGCACCCCAACTATACAAATTGTTCCAACACCCCTGCTTAACAATGTCCCTGATGACTTCAGGGAAGGTCAGCAAGGGCACCTACGTCCACCCATGATGAGCACATTGCAGGGTCAGTTCTGAAGAGACCCACACAGTGCACCATGACAAAGCAGGCTAATGAAAGCAGTGTTGTTAGAAAGTCACTGGGAAAGTGTTGAATTTTCAAAGGAAATAATCAAGCCCAAAAGATAATGGGAGTTTGCATTTCCCAATCCATTAAAATTCCAAGGAGTCTCCATTTAAAAAAATGTTTCTATACTCCCTTGTGTTTCATTGAAAATTGACAAAGGGCCAAATTCAGACCTAGTGTTAGTGGATGCATTTCTAATAAAGTTGCACCTGCTTTCACCAGGTCAGAATTTGACCCAATAATTGTTTCTTATAATGCAAATAGTTTGTCTATTTAAAAACACTAAAGATGAAAATGTTAAGTGTTAGTAGATTGCTTTGATTCAGCTCCCTAAATAGAAACTAACATAACCCCCACTAATATATTCTGTAAGCCGTGTTAGGAACGAAGGAAGTTTACTTTAAGCATTCATTGTTTGAATTTCCCAATTAACTGCCCCATAGACCGACAAATGCTTTTATAGAGAGGAGCCAAAAGGCATTAAACACAGCTGTGCCATAAAAACCAAGTTCTGCAATGATTTTTTCTGCTATTCAATCTATAAATGATTGCTCTAATGGTACTTTTAAAACAGCAGATGTTGTATGTGAGAATACAGGAACAATACATAATTTCATAATTGTGCAGTTATAGGTACTCTGGGTGCATTACACAGGAATTCATTCAGTAGTTATTTTAATAAAACGAACCACCAAGGGTTCAGGAGCTGGTTGAACTATCAGGAGAATAGCTCTACTAATAACTAGTTTTATTTCTGACACAAACTGTTAAAAGCTATCTTGTTCTCGCTCACTACAAAAAAACCCACCTTGTATTAATTCCCACAGCTGTGCCAGCTAGTCCTCTGTTCAAGGTAATAAAATGGTCTGATCACTTAGCACTGCTCTAAACATCAAACATTCTTGTTGAGTAAGCAGGTATGGCAGTAGCTATTAGCACTCCAAACACTCCTGAATGTGAGTAGTCCCACTGAACTCAGTTAAGTTGTGGCTATCTCATCCATATGTGCCTTGTCTATGAACTTTTGAGTTAACACATCTCGAAAATACAGCAAGTGTTTTCCTACTTAAAAGGACCCAATTTTGGATCTGTGCCATTTGGCTATGGAAATGGGATCATATAAACATTGTAAAAACAACATTAATTCTAGACCCTGATGTATTATGCCCCAAAGACAGATTATTACATTACATTCGTTGTAATTGTATGAGTGTGTTGAAACCACGGCTGGGTTGTGTGATGTTCATGCAAAACCATGCAAACCTTGCCCTCTCGCTTTTGCATCACCCCTCAAAATCTGCCTCTGTCATGTAAGATCAGCAAAATGGGTTCTCTACAGATGTTTGAGAAGCCAGATGTGGGGCTCCCTTTGTTGTGTGCTGGCTTCAGGTAATCACTTTTCACCAGTTTGCCTTATATAGACGATCCACATATTGTCCCCATAGTTACTCTGATCTTCTATTTTATCCCAGATCATGTAAGATTTGAAAGGTGAGAAATAATGTTTTTTCTACTACATATTCACACACAATAAAGAAAAGGTGTTATTCAAATTAATGAGCCTGATTCTGCACTTGCTTACACTGGTTTTATACCCGTGTAACTCCACTGAGTTCATTAGTGCCATTCCTGATTTACATCAATGTAAGTGAAAGAATCAGGAACTATACATGGTGTCAGGCCAAACTGGAGCACTGCTATATAAAAACAAACACTTGTAATAATTAAAATGCAATAACTGGTTTAAATGAATAGTTTTAAAAGTGCACTTCATGTGACAATGAAATAGTACCATAGATAATATTAGTCCTTCTGCATCAGTGTGTGTAGGAAAGGAGAGTTGATTAGTTTATATTCTAAAAACATCTATCATAATTATAGTGAAACTTGCCAGTGACAGCAAGAGATTAAATCTGGCCACAATCAGGCTGACTCCTTACTGCATGGTGTTTAATTAGGTGAGACTAATACTTTTTAAATAGTATATATGAAAACTGGCCTTACACCAGATAGCTCAGTTTATATAACTATCAATATAAGTGACCACATTCAACTAACAAAGCAATGAATCTGAGGAGTAATACAGGGTATATATACATAGATATATACCCTTTTATACTCGGCTCCTATGAACTTTGCCGTCTTCAATGGTAAATTAATGGAGCCCACAAAAAGATAAATCCTTCTAAGCCATCCCAACTGCCACGTATTCAAGAGCAACACATTTTATAACTTGCCTACATGTGTAAAGCACCACATTCACATACCTATTTACCAACTCACTGTTCAGCTTAAATTATTTACTTTATCCAAAGGTATGTGCAAACTGTTTATGGTTCATATATTATTGTTGTGTGAACTATAATTTATTTTTTCATCTGGGATGTAAATAATCTTTTTATGCTACAGATACTTCCCTAAAGTAGATGAAATACATTTCTCTTAAGGCAAAAGAGAAACAACAAAATTAGATACAGTTTGTCAGGATTTGCTACAATGTGACATTCATATGAAAATTTATATTTACCACCATTGGAAATTTGACAGTTCCTCCCCATAATTCTTTGGTCAAGAATCTACTGTATACAGTGTAATCTCAGATCTTCAAGAGCTATATAAAGTCCTTGATGGATGACTTTTCATGACATAAAGGCATAGGACTGAGAAGGGATCATTAACTCAGAAAAAAAAAGGTATATAATTAGTCTTTCAATTTCATACAGGTCTCCCATTGTTTAATTAAATTAATTAGAGGATAATCCAAGTTCTAATGACATTTAATAATTTCTAATCACAAAGAATCATTATTGTGACATCAAATTTTAGAGACAAAGGAGAACTCCCACTGATTACAATAGGGACTCCTGATCAAACATTGATGGTACAATAGGGCTCAGAGATAATCAACATAGGACTAGCATAAAGCTCAACAGTAAACATGTATCAGGTATAAATAGGATTATTTGGCACCATTTTTGAATTCAGACAGTGGACACCTTAAAAATGGACTCAAGATTAAAGGTATCAGTAGGGTTTAGAGTACATTGCAATGAGTAATTCAATAAGCAAGTTATTTTTTTCCACCAGCAGAACTCAGCGCTACTTGCACAGAAATACTTAAAAAGACTCAATAAAAGTGGATGAACTGTGAAATTTTCAGGTAGTTTAATACCTTTAATCTGCACTGAATGCCTTTATCTGCACTGAATGTCTCATTCTGTTTAGCTCTAGCAAATTCCAGGACTGAGTACAGTAAGTGTAGAAAATGAAGATCATCTAACCCAGGTGTAACCATTCTTGACTGGAACAGGGAGACATGGTGTAAATAGATGCTATTCTTTTAGAGTAAGTTTACTGAGGAAGAAAACAAACTACACTGTAATAATCCTTCAACAGATAGGAGTCAGGATTTCCTTAATACAGACTTCCAAACTACTGCACTAGCAGTTATATATATATATATATATATATATATATATATATATATATATATATATATATATAAAACCAATACAGATGGCTGATACCAT
>NC_048307.1:57766009-57773483 GCF_013100865.1 Trachemys scripta elegans | reverse complement strand
TTCAGCAGATAGGAGTCAGGATTTTCTTAATACAAACTTCCAAACTACTTCACTAGCAGTTATATATATATATATAAAACCACCACAGATGGCTGATACCAAAGGGTTATGAAAACATGTTAGAGACAGAGGGCCAGATCCTTTGGTGGCAGCTTCAGAAACTGATGGCAATCCTAACTGAATCTTATACACATTTGGATTGATCCTATTACTTACTGAACACTTCTATAATGAAAAATTATTATGTAGCGAGATTGCTACATCATGGTGGAAGACCCTCTGCTGGTGTAAGCTGACAATTTAGATCAGTGGAGGAACATCACCCATTTGAGCTTCAGCTGTTAGCTTCACATGTTAAAGAGAAGACTTAAAAGACTTAAGGGCACTGTGGTGGGTAATATATTGTTTTCAACATCCATACAGAATTACAGGCTATAACTTTAATGCACTAGTTTATGAATTAGATACAAGGCACTTATAGGCAGTCAATGTGTGTACATTTGCTGCTTAGTTGAAGGCAGGAAGTTAGTGAAAGAGAGCTTAATCATGACACTAATTTAGTATGAAGAGTTGAGGTAATAAAACACACATATTAGGGTGCCAGGAAATTGAGCTTAAATGGATCCTAAGGGTGTTGGGTTTTTTTATGACATAACACTTCTCATTTACATGTTCTACTGATACCATCTACTAATTTAAGTCCAAAACACCAAAGAAGGGTTGATACTCAGCAAATGATCATGCTGCTGTATCTGTACTGGTCAAACATCTCCAATAAATGCATTTGACTGATTTTCCTTTCATTCAGTTCATAACAAGAAGGGTGGTATTTTCCTTAAATAACAATTATTTGATGAACAGATGCATACAATAGTATCAGTAAAAAATAATGCTTTAAAAATCACGGTTTTACAATGAACATTTTAAAAGCCAAAAAGCTCCTATTATATGCTGCATGTTATGTGTGAGACATAACCATAGTCTTGATGTGCTCAGCAATAAGGAAACCATCTCTTTAAGAAGGTAGAACCAGTTGCAGTCCAAACAGTAACACTGTTTATGTTCCCATATCGAAGGTAAACATGGACGCTACGGGTGATGGAGTAGTTGTTATCTGCGTCCTAGAAAACCTGATTGTCTATTGGCCACCCTTGTGCAGGATGCACAACAAGCTGTCTTGTAATAGGTATAGACACAGAGACGGGCCTGCACCACCACATTGCAGTTGTAGTATTTGTCTTTGCAATTTTCATCTGGGGGGGAAAACAAAGCACAGACTTTTATGATTCAGAAAGAGTATGTTATCAGAGCAGATTATGGTAGAGTGCAAATTTATTTTTAAAGATTTACTGTCAGGTGAAAAAAGCATATATTTAAAAATAGCCTACTGATGTAAGTAAGTTAAATTATTAAAACTACAAGAACTTTTTTTATTTGAATAAATTTAGAAAAAAAATGCACATATTTAAAACAATCTACTTTACTTTTAACAATTTGTGTTTGCTTTTTACACTTAATTTGGCTTGAATAATGAAAATGGACTAGATAGTAGCACTTGTATTTATAGTCAGGTTTGTGTCATTTTCACTTTCAGATTCTCAGGTAATAAATACCATGCTGCAGTGTTTGGGTGGCTAATGCTTCAGGGGAATATTAACAGTACTACCAACTCCCAAGCACTGAAAAGTCATGAATCAGGCCCCCCACAATCACAAGATTGGCTTATAAATATTGAGATTTTGAAAAATAATAAATGTTAGGTTCTTTCTATTTGCCCTGGGTTCTGAGCCACTAGGATGCACTCCACTCACATTTAAAAACCATGAGGGCTAGAAACTTGCTTTTTTGATGAAAACTGAGATTCTCTCATAATCACATAACTCAAGGAGCAGGGATTTTAAGAAAAAGACCAAATAACAAAAGGCACACAATAAAATCATGAGATTTGTCAGTATTAATTTGTTTTAAACTGTTTCCACATGGAGGAGGAGGAGGAGGAGAAGAACAACATTTCTATCAGTCTTATGGAGGGGAGGGATAGCTCAGTGGTTTGCACATTGGCCTGCTAAATCCAGGGTTGTGAGTTCAATCCTTGAGGGGGCCACTTAGGTATCTGGGGCAAAAATCAGTACTTGGTCCTGCTAGTGACAGCAGGGGGCTGGACTCAATGACCTTTCAAGGTCCCTTCCAGTTCTAGGAGATGGGATATCTCCATTATTATTATTATGCTACATAATAGCTAATTTTTACAAAATCTAAATTTGTGAACAAATTTGACCTGAAAGTTGCTGCAGAGTAGAATGAGGTTCTAACTATTTCTTACTACATCTTTCTCCCATTCTCTAGTAATTATAATTAGTAATAAAATGATTCCATAAAAATTATGAAAAAAATCCCTGACAATATCAAATTAATGCTAACGTGTTACATTTTGGTTAATACATTTCATGAAAGAAATTTGACTCTGCATTGACATCTTAGGTTGATATTTTAAAATCAAGAAGAAAAGTGAAATCTAGGAATTATTTTGGGGAGGTTCTATGGCCCGTATTATAAAGAAGGTGAGACTAGATGCTCATAATGGTCTTTTCTGGCCTTGGAATCTATGAATGTATGCAACAGCACCGGGAAGTTCATAATAAAGAAAATGTCTTTTGTATGCATAGTTCCTTGTAAAAGGTATTAGAAGACATAGAATATTATACATGATTAAATTTTCTGGTTTTAGGGTTAAAGCAGTAAGAACCCACCAAATCAAACATTCAAAATACGAGGTTCCATAAAATACACACTAAAATTAACCCAAATGTGCCATTTTAGCAGATCCAAAAATCTTTCATACGCTCTGGGACTTCAAAGGGAAGTCAATTTCTGATAGTGTTCAAGGAAAACATTTTAATCAGAAGACTCAAAGAGCTTGGTTTGTTTAGCCTAATCAAAAGATGGCTGAGGGGAGACATGATTGCTGTCTCTAAATACATCAGAGGGATATATACGTGGGAGGGAGAGGAGTTATTTAAATTAAGCACCAATGTGGACACAAGAACAAATGGATATAAACTGGCTATCAACAAGTTTAGGCTTGAAATTAGACAAAAGTTTCCGAAGAGTGATGTTCTGGAATAGCTTTCCAAGGGGCGCAGTGGGGGCAAAAAATCCTAACTGGCTTCCAGACTGAGCTTGATAAGTTTATGGAGGGGATGTTATGATGAGACTGCCTATAATGGCAGGTAGTCAATCTGTGACGGCTAGCAGCAAATATCTCCAATAGCTGGATGGGACACTAGATGGAGAGGGCTCTGAGTTACTACAGAGAATTCTTTCCCCTGTGTCTGCCTGGTGGGTCTTGTCACAAGCTCAGGGTGTAATTGATCACCATATTTGGGGTCAAGAAGGAATTTTCCCCATGGTCAGATTGGCAGAGACCCTGGGTTTTTTTTTGCCGTCCTCTGCACCATCGGGCACAGGTCACTTGCTGGTTTGAACTGGAGTAAATGGTGGATTCTCTGTAACTTGAAGTCTTTAAATCACAATTTGAGGGCTTCAGTAACTCAGCCAGAGGTTATGGGTCTATTACAGGAGTGGGTGGGTGAGGTTCTATTAGG
The DNA here is from genome assembly GCF_013100865.1 of Trachemys scripta elegans. Classification (NCBI taxonomy): domain Eukaryota; kingdom Metazoa; phylum Chordata; order Testudines; family Emydidae; genus Trachemys; species Trachemys scripta. The sequence continues at coordinate 57,769,878 of NC_048307.1, read as the reverse complement.
GTGACCAGATGTCCCAATTTTTTAGTCCCGATTTTTGTGTCTTTTTCTTATATAGGCTCCTATTACCTCCCACCCCCTGTCCCAATTTTTCACATTTGCTCTTTGGTCACCCTAGGTGCTATGGTCTGCAATGTGACTAGGTCAGACTAAATGATCATGATGATCCTTTCTGGCTTTAAAGTCTATGAAAACCTACTGTACCTTTTTAAAAAGAGAGCCTTGTTTTGTTTAAAAACGAACTCCTAAAATTGGAACAGAAAATAAACGCTGAACCCAGAGAGCCTATACAAGGATTATTAAATATTTTCTTCACTAGATGGAGTTCCATAGTCAAAACAGTCCAGTTTTCCTGTCTCCTTACCTATTTCTGGTATACAATCCTGAGTGTTACAAGGTTCTTTTTCTTCTGGTTTAAGCTGTGGATCACATTGGTTACTTGATGTCAGATCATCTGACAGACATCGTACTTCTCGAACCCGGAATCCTCCTTCACAGGATTTGGAACACTGAAATCAAATGAGTTAAAATTCAGGAAGGTGATAATTTGTACTAGGAAACCCCTACAGAGAAAGGGGACTTCTTTAGCCTTATCCAAAGCCTCCAGATTTCTTTCCATTGACTTCAATAGGATTGGGATCCTTAAAATGCTGACTAAAAAGTTATGGGATTCATTTCCGGTTATGGCTCAAGAAAAATCCCTGTCCCCATGATCCCCAGTACAAGTGAGCAGGACAAGGCTCTCTCTAAGAGAAACCACTTCAATTGAAATACTCTCATAGTACCCTCTTCTGGGGTACATTTTATGAACCATCCTGATAGCTGTATGACAGGAAGCCAGAAAGATTGTTATAGATGTGAGAGGAATTCAAGGAACAATTTTTTTTTGGGGGGGGGGGGGGGAAGGTTCCAACATGATGGAGTGAACTCCCTCCCCCCCACTCAGCTGCAGCTCTTTCATAACAGTCAGTGTGATAACAATGGGAATGCTATTCTCCTGTCTGATGAGCAAGGGTCATTGTTTTTGCTCAGGGATTGGCCTGTACACCACACCAAATCAACCTCAAAGAAACTATTGAACAGAAAGTGGGTGTCATGCTGTCTGGAGTGGTCCATGACTGTGAATGCCTACCTCAGGGCAGATTGTCAGAAAACAGAGCAGATGCCCCAAACTGGTGGTGTGTTTTATATTGAGGTTTCACCAAGCCAGTGACAAATGTGAACTCCTGGATCACTATACATATCTTACCATGGAGTCACAGACAGTCCCCTTAGACTCTCCAGTCTATCTTGCCACCCAGACAAATGGACTTTGTGATAAAAGGTCACTTAAACCAAAAGTCACATCACATCAGTTTGCTTGCAATTCCAAGAGACCAGTCACTTATCCCAGATCAATTGGTATTCTAGATCTTACACCAAAGACAATGCTGGTAGCCAATTCTATAGTCAACTAACTAAAGGTTTATTAGCTAAGAAAAGGAAGCAAGAGTCACTGAGAGTTAAAGCAGGTAAAATATATGTACAGGTGAGTCACAGTTTGTAATTCCAAATGGTGCCAGTGATGTAATAAACTGCCAGTTTCCCAAAAAACTTTTCAGGGTTCCCAGATTGTCCGTGGGGATCTCCACTTTGCACCTGTAACCTTTAGGAGTCCATACAGTCCAGAGATGAAGGATTTTTCCCTGAATCCATACTTATAGCTTCTTCTCATAGAAAACAAGCTGACATGTCACTACCCATGTGGGCCTTTCCTTTGATGACAGAGAGAGAGGAACACATTTTGAGTCTTTGATCTCCGATCATCACAATGACCACTTGCTTCAAAATAAGCACTTTTCTGTTAAAGTTCTTCATTTGCATTCCACAAGGCTTCTTTCTCTTTTGATGGGTTATTTAGTTACAGGGGTTTACACAACGTAAATGTTTGTTATTACATAATAACAGGATACAGATACGTGAAAACAATGCAGGTAACTTCCCACTAGTTTTCATGAAGTTTAAACACCAATATACTCTTATACATTTAACAATCACTTTGATCTACGCTAATACACAAGTGAATTGGCCTGGAACTTCAGCATGAGCTGGCACCTGGTCTGCCAGCATAACAGTAGGCAAAAGAGGGAAGGTGGGGGGAGAACTGTGATTCCTTAATCCCCAAATGCACTACACTTTCCACATCTCCACCACTCCCTTGGGCTGACCTTAAATCCCCTACACACTCCCACATACCATGCTGGAGGACTGCAGGGGACCAAGAGTTCTCCTCTGTGTCCTCTCCACTTCTTGGACCATCCTACTCAGTGTAATCACTGAGGTGCTGCTCAATTTTGGGAGCCAGGAGGACTTCACCAAAAGGGCCAAGTTCAGTCTGAGTCTAAAGTAAGTGCCATTCAATCGACTGCAGTGGAGCTGCCAGGGGCGGCTCTACGTTTTTTGCCGCCCCAAGCACGGCTTTCGGTGGCACGCTGCGGGTGGTCCGCTGGTCACGGAGATTCAGCGGCATGCCTGTGGGAGGTCCTCCGGTCCCGCCGCTGAATTGCTGCCAAAGCCGCGGGACTGGTGGACCTCCCGCAGGCATGCCGCCGAAGGCAACCTGACTGCCGCCCTCGCAGCGACCGGACCAGCAGGCCGCCCCCCGCAGCTTGCCGCCCCAGGCACACGCTTGCTGCGCTGGTGCCCTGAGCTGCCCCTGGGAGCTGCACCAGGGCAGACGTGAGCTGAATTTGGCCCTAAGAGAAGTTATAACATTTGGATCACAGATTTGCAGGATGGCTTATTACTGTCTCAGCACCTGCTCCTATACTTGCACATACCATTGATAATTGCTGAGAGTTCTGCTCCGGTTCCTGGCAAGTGTACTAAAATCAGACACAGACAGCACCTTCAAGTATTCTTGAAAAACCCCTAAGCGGATTAAGTGTTTTAAACAAAACAGCCAGTATCTTCACAAAAGTCTTTAAAAACTCCAATCTTTGATAGTGGTTTCTGGAAACTGGGTTAGAAACATTATGTGAGTGTTATTATCCTAAACTCCTTCACAAAGAAGAGTGTATTGGGACTGCTATCCCTCTACCATTAAATGAAAAATCTAATCAGACAAAAGCCAAAATAGACACAAAGGTTGTACTGATAAATGGTAAGGAGCCAAGCCTCATCTATCTATTGTAATGGATAAACTCTGCTTTAAACCCTAGGGCATGATTCTTCACTCCATTAAAAAAAAATAAAACTTAAATTAGCTCAAACTTGATTATGAGATGAACATTGATGTAGAATAATAGCAGTGGCTTAGACTAGAAGTTCACAGCACATCCATCAATTTTTGTCCATTTACAGCAACCATGTGCCCGCAGTACTTTTAAAACACTGCCAAGTGCAGCCTCAATGAGCTTTTCTTCCAACAGCAGTTTCTCAAATGAAGAGACTCGTCTATGCTTTGCTTTGCATAAAGGCCTAGGTTCCTGAACACTGTGAATATACCAATTTTCATTAAATTAGCATTTAGAGTAGGGTTACCATATGTCCGGTTTTTCCTGGACATGTCCGGCTTTTTGGTAATCAAACCCCAGTCCAGGGGGAATTGCCAAAAAACCGAACATGTCCAGGAAAATGCCGGCCGGGCACTTCCCCTCCCGCGGCTGCTCTGCTCCTCCCCTGACTCTTCGGCTCTGTTTAAGAGCCGAGCTGCCCGAGCGCTATGGGCTTCAGGCAGCCCCCTTGCCTCCGGACCCCAGCCGCCGGCCGGGCACTTCCCCTCCCGGGCTCCGGCGGTGCAGGGTCCGGAGGCATGGGGGCTGCCCAAAGCCGGTAGCGCTGGGGCAGCTCAGCTCTTAAACAGAGCCGAAGAGTCAGGGGAGGAGCAGAGC